>NC_051320.1:47301966-47346966 GCF_015220235.1 Choloepus didactylus | reverse complement strand
ATAATCTATATGTTTATCTTTATATACTTTTATCTTTTCTCATTTGAAGTTAGCAGTTGACCAAAGGTGTCTCAGAAGATTAGCTTGTTTTACCTGTGTGGGTCAGAAGGTACCAAACCCAGTATGTTGGAAAGTACATGGACCATGTATATATTTCCCATACCCTCTGTCTTCCTGGGAGAAAACAAAAGTTGCATGTGGGTAGAGCTGGAAACTCCCATTCCTGTTGTATAACTTGTAATATTATTATGTTCAAGTGGGCAGGGACCTTAAAAATAAGCAAAAATGCCTCAAGGTCACACACCTTGTGCTAGAGACGGTCGAGACGCAAGTAGAAGCTAATTGGTGTAGTCCAGTCCTTGGACTTATGCCTGGGAATGAAATCTAGTACATGCATTTTGACATTTTCATATAGTCTCATTGTCTCCTCCATACTAGTGTTTGAAAAACAGACTAGCTTGACTGGTCAGAGGGAGCCTTCTGGTCCTTCTCATTTCTGTCATGCCTTTGCAGGCCAACTTGCCCTTGCTGCAGCGTGAGCTCCTCCATTGTGCAAGACTGGCCAAACAGAACCCTGCCCAGTACCTCGCCCAGCATGAACAGCTGCTTCTGGATGCCAGCACCACCTCACCTGTTGACTCCTCAGAGCTGCTTCTCGATGTGAACGAAAACGGGAAGAGGCGAACTCCAGACAGGTGAGAGGGAGGAGGATCCGGGGCTAACCATTGCCTTTTCTTCATTCCCTGTGGTATAAGGATGTACTTCAGATCACTTTTAAACTGCTGGCCTAGAGTTCTTGCAAAATAGCAGTAAGCTAGAAGGACCACCTTGGCTCCTGTGCTCTGGCCTGGGCTTTTGCAGAGTGATGTGTCTCTGACTTCTGTCAGTTAGATTTTTGTGCAGGTTAATCCTCACTGCTAGTAGTATTAAAGCTAAAAGGTGAAGATGCATGATATTCAGTGTGCCAATTGCCCTTGGTTCTTAGGCACACAGTCAATATTAAAATTCTCATTTACTGCATAATTCAACCTGAGCACGTATTTTACCATTCAGTGTTATTACATTTGCTGCTACAAGTTTTCTTAGCAGAAATTCTACTTTTCCCTGTGCCTCTTCATTACCCAGGTGGTTCTAAAACACAGTGATTTTGAAAGCTGACCTTCATGTGTTACACAGTAAACACAGTACAGTAGCTATTTAATTTGAGTTCTGTAAGAGAAAATTTCTAGGGAGCTTGGAAGAATTGAGTGGAGAGAAGAGTTAAATAATAGAGCTAATAAATGGTTTTTTTACTGAAGAATTTTATTTGTCAACCAGTATTCTATCTGACACTCTGCTCTTGTAACTGGGAATTCTAAGAAACATAATATATAGCCCATTACCCATTAAACCGTACTAATTATTGAATAAGGCACACATGTGAACCTTTCCATGCACTTTATTAAAAACAAGTTTCATAAATACCTCATTCTCATACATAATTATTTTCTAATCTAGCAATGTAAAATCTTATCAGCATTTTGCATGGAATTTGTGAAATATGGAGAAACTTAAAATGAAACTGCATTCAAAAACTTATCACTCATATGCTTTGTTTCCTTTCTCTACTCATCTGTTCTCTCTGCATCTCACCAGGTGTTGGTTTAACAACCTTTGAGAGGTTGACACTGTGGCACAACTATGTTTCAGATTCTTAGGCACATAGGAGCCTTGGAGCTGCTCAGAGACATCTGTCTGTGCCCTATCTTTAAATCTATTAGCTGCCTCACAAATCAGAATATCATTTAAAGCCAGTCAGTTAACATATAGTTATTACCTAATCCTCTGTTAAGCAGTTTTTATACTTTCTCTGGAATTTTGTTCCTCTTGACATAGCGCCTTCCCTTGATAGTTTAAAAGTACAAAAGCAGAAGGTAAGTTTTAGTCTCCTGACATGTTGTAGACCCACCTCTGTATTTGACATACCAACAGCGGTACTTTCTTATTCTTGCAAACTATTTCTTCGTCACATTTAGGAGTGAATAGAGCATTTAGTACTTGAGCATTTGAAGGAAACTTAATTCAGGTGCCCTAGGGGCATGTCCACATGATGCTGCAAACCAAGAGGTAGCCTCAGCATGGATGATTCTCATGTGCATGCCTTCTCTGACTCTAACCCATTTGCCTTTATAAAAGTAGTACTGCACGGAGGTATTGACATGTTGGCCCACTCCCTTTTTTGCAGGATAATGTGATAAAAGAATTAGGGAGAGATTAGATGGGAAATTGGGAAAGAAGAAAATGTATTTGGAGAGAGGAGAAAGGGTTATCAGGGAAAGATTTAGATAGCTCTGATAAATGTAAAGATACTCCCTACAGGGAAAAGTTGGAAATGGATACAACCTATTGTAAAAATCCTAATTTGCTAAATAACTGGGAACCAGCAGTACAAAAGCTTGTTTCATTCATGTCTCTATATTCTTAGCCATTTCCCTACTGGCTCTTTGCCAGTATTTTATATTGAATGGTTTCATGTTAAATTTTCCTTGGACAATCCTGAGGTATAAGCTGAGCAATATGCTAACATTATCAATAGGAAAACATCCTATTAAATTCTGCAGATATGGAGCATTCTTGTTCTGATGGTCTGCAGCTGTGTGTGCATATATGCATGTGTTCAATCAGGTAGAACTCTCTTAAAAAAAGTCTCCAGTCTGTCCTGCCTTTGGTTGTTCATAGACAGTTGCTGGAGTCAGAATTCATACAGTTGATCTTTGGATGGAACATTTTTGTTCAAGTGGAACCCTAAAGTATGCATTACAATGGAAAGATGGCACTTGGGTTTACTCAGAGCTAGGAGGAAGGGTAATGAGAATATGTTGTGTAAATACATTTGTATCTTGTGGGAATTTGATCAGAGCCAAGAAAATACGGCCCTCCACAGTATTTTTTTTTTTTTTTTGCATGTATTTTCTACATCTTGTTTGCATATACATTTTCCTCCTCTTTGGTTGTTTATCTGTATATCCAGATCTACTGTATGAAATTTTATAGAGTATGGAGCTGTCTGACAGCAAAGCTTTTTTTGTTTTACTGAATGTTTTGTTGGTACATATGGTCTGACATGGATGAGCAGCCACGGTGAGATTTTGGAGTCTATTAAACTGGCTCATTAAAAAGATCAATCTGTTTCTGTAATAACACTGGGAGCCATCAGTCACTAAAAGAGGGAAAAACTGACACCTGAGGAGAAAACACATTTTGGTAATTTGTTCATGACATGTCATGAACAAAAGAGCGCTCTATATTTTGTTTACAACTTTGGGGCTTAAATTCTACAGCGATTGCTGATTTAATCTACTAAACAGTTGTCACGTGTTTTAGAGATGGGTTTTGGCAAATTTAATGTTCTTCTCATCTTTAAATATAATTGTTACTTTGTCCCTGGTTATGGTGTTTTGTTTTGTTTTGTTTTTAAGCATTATTTTTATTTACAGAGAAATGAATGCTCTGTGGAAGTCTATGAAATCTTTTTTTTTTTTTCCCTCCTGTATGGAACAGTGAAACTTATCCTACTCCCTTTTTAGTATAGGTCTGGGGAGAGTCCCTGAACAACTGCACTGAACTTGTAGATCTGTGGTAGAATATTGTAGAACCCAAATTAGAAAAAGACAATTTTCCATTTAAAAATCTTGCTTTTTTTTTTTTTTTTTAATATTAGGGAAAGTAAGTAGAAAAGTCTGATTTCCACTCTGCTATGTGGGAGGTTTACTATTTCTACTGGGCCTGCCTTTTGCCATTCGGTGATGAAAAAAGCTGGAGAAGTGAATATGAATCTTTTTTAGAGTAGTTTCAACAAAGTGAACATTTGCAAGGACAGAGACTAGAAGTTAAGAGCACTCTTTAAAACTGCTCTCCATGGCTCATGAAGACAAACTTGCACACAAAGTAAGGAGGGAAAAGAGCAATTGGAGCTGAATTTCCTGGAGTGCAGAACGGATAAAAATAAGGATTTACAATAGTATTTGTGGTAATTGTCATAGCTAGCTTTCTTTTCTCATTGAGATTACAGCTTTTTAATTTATCTTTAATATTGTTTTCTGACCCAGAGAATCTTGCTTCAAAACCAAATTGAATGGTCAGCAGTTTTGTATGAATGATACCCACCCCCTTTCCCCTTCTCTCTTCTTCTTTTATTTTTTAATGATCTTTAATGATTGCTATGAAGAGCTGATTCCTTTATTTATCATATTTTAATGTAATTATGCTTTAAATTACTTTGTTTTACATTTCTAGATTTTTATGGCCAAGGCTGGATAGTTGGAGTGCAACAGCCCCCCCCCCCCATTATTAAACATTATTTTCTGAAAAGATTTGCTTGAACTTATAATTATATAATTTTTCAGCTGGTATTGTATCAATCTACCAGACCAGCCTCTTCTCTTACTGCTTGAGGAGAACAAGGCCCAAAGAACTTTCCCAAAGTCACAGCTTCTTCATGGAGAAATCAGCATGTTTACATACATGAAATCTTCCAGTTGCATAAAATATATTTAATATTGGGAGTTTAAATAAGGAATACTCAAATAAGACTTGGGTTGTTTTTGTTGTTGTTAATTTCACTTATTTACTTCTTCTGTATAATTGCTCAAGCAGATAATTGCTATAGTATAATATACTAAGGTTTTAAAAATACTTTTAATGACAGAAGATCCACTGTCAGCCTGGTTTCCTGGTTTAATGAGTAAGGTGTAGAAAATGCTGAAGGTTGGAAGGTTAGAAGGCAGACACTTAGGAACTGTGTTGGTTGAATGTATTGTACACATCAGCTGAATCTACTAGTTCCATTTTTCCTTTTCTGTAAAAGAATGAAGTTTCATTGTTTTCTCTCTAAAGAGAAAAGGTAGGTAAGCTTTACAAAGAATTGCAGGATTAATTGACTGTGAATAAGAATTAAATTTGTATTACCTACTGCATTCAGTATTCCATGAAAAAAGTGTAGGAATTTTATATTCATATGTGCTTGTTTTGTGTTGTGTCTTTTATGAATTCTTAATTTTCAAGAAGTAATCATCCCATAGAAGTTATTTTTTATGAGTCACATAAAAAATGTGAAGACTTGTAGTGAAACAGCATTAAAATTGCATTTATATGATGAGAAAAGATAGAATGGTTGTAGAGGACATTTTGGTCTGTTTACACTCCAGCCTCAACCTTAACTTGCTGACCTTATTTCTTGCTACTTAGTTCTTATATATTGTAGTTCCACTCATACTTCATATCCTAGCACTGAGAGTATCTACTATTTTAATGAAGCCTTCCCAATCATAAATATAAAAATGGTTGCCATTTACTGAACTCTAAAGCTGTATCAGGCTCCGTGTGAAAAAATTTGCTCATTAACATAGAGCACTTCGTTTCTGACAGTCCTATTGTATAACTTCAGGCTGGATGATGTCTGAGCTCACATGGCTTGTAAGAGGCTCAGATGAGATTCTAAGTCTAGTTCCCCTGACTCACACCCATGGTCTTATAACTGTGATTCTATACCACCAGCCTCTGAACAGCCAGCTTGAAATGAAGTCCTTTAACGTACTGAATACTGAATAGGAGTTAGGCTCTCTCTGTAGATTCTTTCCTATAGTCCTCTCAGTAGCCCTGAGACAGTCACCCCCTTTTTGCAGATGAAAACACAGGCCCATAGAGGTTAAACCTTCTAACCTTCTGGGTTCCTTTGACTAGCAAGGAGCTGAACTAAAATTTGAAGCTATGGAAGACTCCAAAGCCCCTGCTCATTTCAGTGTACAGCATTACATTCTGGAGTGTTTCCTTCCTCTGTTTGCCAATATCACCTTTGTGCTGTTTTTATGGTATATGTCATGTATAGGTCCTGTGTGAAGACACAGCTGTTTTATATCTCCAGTTAAGTCATGTTTATGTTAAAAGATCTCTTGCTAGCACACTTCCAAAAAGTTTGTTTAATAGTAAATCATAATCTTATGGAGGGTTAGCGGGATCATGTCTTGCTTGTATTTGTAATCCCACTAAAATTGAAGATAGTTTCTTACATACTGGACACCTAAAACCAAACAAATGCAACAAAAACAAATTAAGCAAATAAATAAAGTTAAATTAATGTAGTCATTTCAACAGTGTCCTGAATGATTTCTTCACCAAGATCCTATCTTATCCCTCTCTCCCTTCATTTTTTGTTTATTGGTGTGTCAGAAACATACTAGAAAAAACTGGAGGACTCTGATCATAGCATAAAGAGCATAGATAAGAATTAAGAAGCTCGGTTCCAAGCAGCAGGAGCAGTAGAAATGGAATACCTCAACAGTGAGCAGATAGTAGGAAAAGCAAGGGGGATGGCCAGGAACAGGCAGTATAACTGCTGAGCAGAGAGGTCCCTACAGGAGACACAAGACAGGAGCATTCCACCTTCTTGCATCAGGAGGATTGCCCAGATGGCTCCGTGAACTTGAATATTGTAATCCTTGGAGAGCCAGGCATTGTGCTTGGGTGTCTGGAGTGGCAGACATCCACCTGCATCTTACTTGCTCCTAAGGGTATCCTCAAGCTGCTCAGAAGGTTATCTCTAGGTAGTTACAGTGATGGAGACATTGAAGGCACTTTTCTCTGTCTAGCCCTGGAGTGATGCCCTGTATCATTCAACTCTCTGTTCACCATCTAAATTTCCCACTGTCCCTACAGTGATCACAAGGCATAGGGAACCCCCGTGTGTTGTCCTGAAGCATTAGGTTTGATTTTGTTTTCTAAGGAAGCAGGGGAATTTGTGATACATTTTGTTTCAGATTTGTTAGCAACACCAATAAAATGTTGTTTTTGAAAATTCCTGAAGCAATTCCTGAAGAGACCTTTTACTGAACTGTGTTTTTGAAAATATGATGACAATCATTTCTTCCCTTTGATTCAGTGTCTAGTCTTTCTGAAGCCTCAACAAATTGCATTTGCTATAACAGGGAAGCAATATGTTTAATATTAAATTATTAATGTTCTTTAATAGAATTGTTACATCCTAAGATTTAGACATACACTTATAAAATGCAAGAATAAAGTAAGTCCTCATTGCCTGACAGAATATTAGACCTCAAAGGGGTTTTCGATCCAGCATCTTATTCTTAACTCATTTTCCATGGATCTATGTCTAGGGATGGGACTTAGCCATTGAGACAGAGAGCAAACAAATCTGGATGACCCCTGGCCTCTGGCGGGAATGTATGTGGAGTGAAATGACATGTTATTGGGCCAAGATAAAGGTTCCTGGTACAGAGAGGAGGAGCCTGTGCCACAGATTCTTCAGAGACCAGCAACAGGACTTGTTTGGAGAATAGAGTGACTTCTAAGTTTCTACTTGGGTGACTGGGTAGAAGGCAACATAAATTGGCTGGTATAGGAAGTGCAAGACAGGGATGGGGTTGATTGGACAGGTGCACTTTGGGATGTCTTCCCAAATTTTAGTAAGTTGGAGGAGGGAGCACAGGACTAAAGTTAAAACTCAAGGTTTTTCATTTCCTTTCTAAGGTTTATTATTTTGTACCAATTTGTACTCCTAGAACAGTCTTTACAATGATACGTTTCCCACTTTTTTTTTTTTTTTTTTTTTTTTTTAATATTTTGATCTAGGGAAAAAACTTACCCCTGATCGTGACTTTTAGGAGACTGGTCCTCTTACTCTATTTATTTTTGCGATTTTGTAATAGAGTTTTTTAATTCTCCATTTTCTTGACTATATATATTCCTTTATAGTGCTTTTAATGTGTTGTCAATGCACACTAGCTAATCATGACTTTTTCAATATTGCATACAGAGAAAAGTTAGTTTGTTTGTTTTCTGTTTTTCAAATAGTTTTCAGCTTCTCATATTGAGGAATTGGGAAATAATAGTCTGAAGTGGGGTAAAGCGTAAATTAGGTTGTCTCTTGAATTTTTTTTGCACATATTGTTTCCTATTCGTTCTGTTTTACTGGAAGGAAATCAAAGCCTGAAAGTGAAGTGACTTGAGGTCACACAGCTCGTGTGTGAGTGAACCCCTGAGCCCCCCTCAAGCCTTAGGACCATCAGACCTTGGGAGAGAAGTGGTGGGCATCTAAATGTTGAAGTAGTTAGAATGTATTCAGGAAAATTTCTTCTGGTAGGGTTGTAGAATATCTCCAGGTTGATTTAAAAAAAAAAAAATAATAAAAGACTTCAAGAAATCCATGAAATACGATGGGCTTTCCATTAGAATTGGAACTATTTCAACAACATTGCTGGTATGGAACAATGAAAAGTTATTTGTTAATTTTATCTAATATACTCTGAAAGGGCAACAAATAAAAATGCTAGCAAATTAGGTATAGTTATAGGCATTTCTGAGAAACAGATGAAAAGCAGTCAAGTTGTTTTGATTCCTATTCTGAACATTCATGCTTTGAATGGGGTTGATCTTATAAGTAGACAGGAATGAGACTTGAGGAAGATCCAGGGACACCCTTCATAGCTCTATTTCTGTGGGTTGTGAAAGTTTTAATAGTTTAAAATATAGATACCTCTGTAAGCTTTATTATTTCAATAGCTAATGGAGTGTTGGGACCCAGGATAGGAGAGCAAGGACCTGATGGAAGTGAAAAGACAGACTCAGGTCCTAGCCCTACCTTGTAGCACATCACTATCCTTATTTTAGAAAAAAGAAAAAGCTGCTTTTTCCTTAATAATACATTCATTGATGTAATGACCCTGATCAGAAGGCTGATCTGAGGATGAAGATAAGTAGCATAATTGACTGTTTTTAAAATTGTAAGACCTCTTCCAATGTTGTAGGTTGTTGTTATCATTGAACACGTAGGGACAAGTCAGTAAGTTGAGGTGGTTTGACACAACTGGGTCAAGGATGTCTTGATATGTAGAAATGCTACAGGGGCTGCTATAAGACATGTTGAAGATATTTTCTGTTTTTGTGGGGGGGGGGCTATAAATAGCAAATTGTTGAACGCAAGGAACAGAGACCTTGGCTTAACTGCTTGACTTAGGAACTTAAAATTTGGCCAGAGGACCATCAGCCCTGTGGGTTTTAATCTGCATAACTATGACATTTTGATATAAATATAGAATAATTAAATGGCAGAGTTCTCAAACTAGGGGGACCTCAGAAATCATCTAGTTCAGTGGTTTTCAAACTTGGTTTTAAGCAGCTGACTTTTTCCTTAAAAAAAAAAAATCTTAGGTGGAACCCCAATTTCTAAAACAAATAAATTTGCTCAGCGGGTTCCTCTGGCCCTTTAAATCTTGATTGTTTGGGGGAAAACTCTTCATTACCTGCAGAATCCCTGAAGTATCTCAGGTGACACAGTTTGAAAACCACTGATCTAGTCCACCCTTTCATTTTACAGATGAGCAAACTGAGGTCCAGAGAGGTTAAGTGGCTTGCCCAAGGTCACACAGCTAGTCGTGGAAGAGCCAGTACTAGATCTCAGGTCTCTTGATTCCCAGTCCAGTGCTCTTTCCATTACACCACACTGCCAGTAAGGTAGGTGCTATGTTAGCATTATGTTCATAGCTACTAATGGTCTTAAGTATTTTCCAACTAATGTATGCTGGTAATATACATTGAATGTTTAAGTGTATTATTCAGAAGTGTATAGGATAGGAAAATAGATATTTGAATCACATAGATGTACTCTTAGCAGTTAGATCGATATCAAGAATGTTTTCTTTCACTTTCTGAAATTATTTCAAAGCAATATGTTTCGGTAATGTCTTGAGCTATATTGGATGCCTTAGTCTGATATCAATGATCAATACATATGGAGTCTGTATGTTTTAGTGCAGACACATACTTTCACGCACGGGAGCAGCGTTGAGCCTTCTGACCACCACTCCTGCTGTCATTTCCAATATTGGCCGGGCTCCTGTGTCCAGAACAATGCTTCCTTCTTCAGAACATGATGGGCATATATTTGTTGGACATCAAACCAGGCAGACTTGCCCCCAGTTCTTTGTGTGCCGTAGCTTCTGTCTTTAAATCCCTGACACTTCTCAGTCTGGTGTGCATACAGCTGTGACTGGGGTCCGCTGCAAAGGGACATAAAGGAGGTTCATTGTAGAGTCCTCTTGCCCCTGATAATCTCTGCTGCTGATTCAGTTTCCACTCGGCTCCCTCCCGTGTTATCACCGACTCTCGCTAGGTGCTAGGAAAGTGGGACAGGTCTCTTAAAGCCTCTGTGTTCTTTTTTTTATCAACCTAAAACCAAAAAGGCATGCTGAAATCTACAGCCACTGTGCATTGGTAGAACTCTTATGAGGAAATTTCCTTACATACCCTGGTCTAAGGACCAGCACCATCTTGTGAAGAAAACCAGCTGCTGAGTGAAAAATTAGTTTGGGAGCTGCAATTCCAGTCTGAGTTGGATCTGGTTTGCATAATTGGTTTAGTCTTGAAGATAATAAGAGAGATATTCAATCAGTAAATATTTACTTAGCATCACTTTGTTTAAGAATCTAGGAGCAGGGATTAGTAATTAGATCTCATTTATAGAGCACATTCCTTCTGAAAGTTGAGTTCAAAGTTCTGTGCATCATGTGATGAAGTACAGACAGGGGGTCCCCATCCTCCCACATGACCTGGCAACCCCAGGCAGGTCACATCAGCTCTCTGGACATGTATTTCCTCAACTCTTAAATAAGGCGTTAGTTGACCTGGATCATCCTTCTAGTTTGGCCAGCTCCAAACTAGATCCACTGCTGATTGATTATCTTGGTGACCAAGATAATGCCAGAATTGCCTTGCTTGGTTGTATTAGCTTAGTTTGATCAGCACTTTCCAACAGAACCTTCTGAGATTGTGGAAATGTTCTCTGTCTTCATGGTCCATGGCTGTAGCCACTAATCTCAGGTCGCTGTTGAGCACCTGAAATGGGCCAGTACTACTTAGAAACTGAATTTTAAATTTTTTTTGATTTTAATTAACTTCCATTTAAACTTAAATGGCTACTTATGGCTACTGTATTGGACAACACGGCTCATAGATGTTCTTTCACACAAAAGTCAGATGCCAGGATGGATAAATGGAATAGGTGTACCTTAATTTCCTCCAGGGAGTGAAGATATTTTACTTTGAATTGTTACCAAATATAACTGGTGTTAGGGTAACTTGTTAGAAATCAAGTACTCTGAATTAAGATGTAATCTGTACAGAGAGATTGCTCCAACTGAAAAGATGCTTTCTAACTTGATGAGAAATGAAATGTTTTCTCCTTTGTGCAGGCTTGTAATCATTTAGACCTCAGCATGGTTTTCAGTGAACTACCGTAAGTTTCTGCAAAGCTGAATTTACAAAGTTTCTGGCCAATAAAGGAACATTCTGTTTATATTACAAGCTCAAAATGTGAATGTATGAACTATGCTGGTTGCTGAGTACCTCATGAAACAAACTCTTTTTCTTTCCCCCTCAGAACCAAAGAAAATGGCTTTGACAGAGAGCCTTTGCACTCAGAACATCCAAGCAAGCGACCATGCACTATTAGCCCAGGCCAGCGGTACAGTCCAAATAACGGCTTATCCTACCAGCCCAATGGCCTGCCTCACCCCACCCCACCGCCACCTCAGCATTACCGTTTGGATGATATGGCCATTGCCCACCACTACAGGGACTCTTATCGACACCCCAGCCACAGGGACCTCAGGGACAGAAACAGACCTATGGGTAAGAATGAAGGATCTATTCACTGCTTATGGGATTTCTTGAAGACTTGTGTCATTACTTCTCAACTGAACTTGAGGCTTAAAGTCTGAGATGGGGGTAAACCATTCTCTTCTTCTTTATGTTGCCTCTTTATGAGAAAACTTATTTAGTGTTTAAATGCTCTTCAACAGCTGTGCTCTATCTCTTAATCATTTTTATTCTTTAAATTAGCAGGTCAGGGTTTATGGGTCTGAACATCTAAATTAATACAAAACCCTCAATTTGTTATAACAAATATGAAGTGACTTTTTAATTAGAATTTTTTTTTCATATGCAGTATGCATACACAAATCTTTAAAAAAAAAGATAGTTTGCTTTCTTTCTTTGTATCTTTTATTCTAGATAGTCTTAAAGTTCATTTTGATTTCTCAGGTCTGCATGATATTCCATATTTCCAAAATAAAATATGTTGTGATATCTGTGGTTTAACTCACTGGATGCTCTTTGAGGAATGATTTGATAATTTTCTTTATTTGAAAATGACCAGTGATTGAATTTAGTACTGACCATTTTGAGTCAAAAATCAGAATACCAAGAAGGAAGGAGTCTGGGAAAAAATGTGTGCTTTTGTTTGTGTTCATTCCTTCTTTGCATAAAACTATTGGAGGTGAGGCATTATAGAACCTCCAGGAAGGATCGGAGGTATTGCCATCTAAAGAACAAGTGTCTTCCTTGAAAAATGAGGAGGATGAGCAAGGTAAGTTTTGATGTGTGTTCGGTGGGTGAGGTGACAGGATCATGAGGGAGTAAGTGCACTGTTGGTGGAGCACCTTCAGTCCTCAATTTTTGGTGAGTGCAGTCCATTTACAAACACTGAGAGGAACAGTCAGCCCTCTTTCTTTCTCCAACTCCAGCGTCCCTGCCCACCACCAGCAGGCCATCCTTTACCTGCCCATTTGGTGGGCAGGATTCTGGAAACCGCAGGGGATGAAGTCCAAGAGAAAACCAGAAAATGGAGCTGAGGATGCAGAACTCGGGGAATTGCAGCTAGCCAGTTTATCTATGGCTTGAGTAGTAGTGACACTGTTTTGTTTGTTTTGTTTTGTTTTGTTTTACTCACAGGCAGAGAGGGCATGGTGAGCAGAAGTTTACGTTAGGTTTCTAACTAGGTCACTAGCAAATAGGAGCTGCCATATTGCCATATTTAAGGTCTTTTTTTTTTTTTTTTTGCTTTTCCACACACAAACCTCCAAATGCCTAGAAAGCAGGAAAGCAGAGAGGGAGGGTCAGAGTGTGGGGGTGTTATTGGGACTCTGGTTGTGACATAGTGAAATGAGTAGTTCCGCTTTCCCACAACAGTGATTTCTACATTTTTATTGTGTATTAGACAAATGGCTAAGCATATATTTGTGCTTTCTTAATAGCCAATCTGTCTAATGTTCTCTCAGGTACTATTTCTAAAGAGCTTTCAAAAGTGGTTATGTGATTTCTCAGTCTGGATTGATATTTTGACCCCACAATCTAATGGGAAAACAATCCTCTTCTAAGCAAAAGCTTTGCTATTTATTTAAGACTTAATGCCCTAAAACCACAACTACTCATTTTTAAATAGAAGCGTAGTGCTCAGGTCATTGTAAGACCAATGAAAGATACCCATTTAGTAGGTGCTAGCAAATGGCCTATTTCTTAGGCAGCAAATGTTGTTTTATGAAATACTAGTTTCAGTGCACTATAAAATAATCTGCAAGGAAGCAATTATCCTTATGTGCAATTATTATGTATTCATCTTAGTAATGTAAAATATCCCTTTGTGAATTACGTTTGTACCCACTGGTTTTATGTGATTTTCTTTATACCATATTCCTTACCTTTTAATTATATTAGCTTAGAATACTAATAGTGCTAATCTATAAATATGTGTAACTACTTAAGCATCCCTAAAGTCAGGCAGAGTTTAGTGTGTGTTAATGTAAAATAAAATCTTGATATATGAGTAACAAATTATTGTGTTATGTAAGGCTGGTATTTTGAGAATATAAAGATTTCATAACTGGTATAGTTAGTCTGATATGATTTATAAATGCCTTTTATATGTAGGGACATATACTCACTAGACTCCTTTAATAAAATAACTTTACAGCATTAGTGTATAAGTAAGTTTAGAGGTCTAGCCTCGTTAGCTGAAATCTTCTACGTAAGAACTAGTTAAGATTCAACTTTAGTGTCAGATTTCCCACAAATGAAAATGTGCTCTTTAATGACTAGCAGCCATTTTCCCCTGGTACGTCCTTCTGGTGTTACGAATATAAATAAAAACTGTGTGGTTTTGAATATTTATGCATCTGAAATGGAGAAATTAATAAATGCAACTTTGTGGGTTGTTTTATTTTTTCCTTTTAAAGATTTGATTTTATCAAACAAACGACTGTCAAAATTCAAAATCAACAGATGAATCTTACTCTTCCTGTGTTTCTTCACCAGTACTTGGGCTCAAATGTACTTTTTTTTTTTTTTTAATATGGGATAAAGCTTAGCAATATTCTGCAAATGCCTGATTCCCATTAGCCAAAGACATCCTGTTGCTCAGTAATATTATTCCAAGTGTCAACACTTATATCATTATTGATTTAGTCCTTGAATTTTTGAAACCTTTGAGACCATTAGAGTTTTTGGTCTTTAAGGCAAAATTTAAGAGCCTTCATATGAAAGTCACTGTCACATTTTCATCCTTATCACTCTCCTGGCTGTTTTCTGTGATGACTAATTTTAACGATAGTGCTTTTTCCCTAAAACACAGGCAATAAATAAATCAACAAAAATTACATATTTGCAAACATTTCAACTTGAAATGATCACAACAAACAGAGCAATAACTAAATATTACTTTTCCCCATGTCTTTTCTATTATGCAAATTAGTAAAATTTATTTGCAGTTTTACTTTTTTGCCAATAGGTGGCATTGACAATTTTAACTTTTAAAATGTATCTACAAATATGTTCTAAGTGGACAGTAATGATACAGAATGTTTTATATTTAGCTCTTTGTTTAGTTTGAGAAACTACAGAGCTGTCATATTTTTGTTCATTTCTGTCAGGTACAAATTAACTCGCATTTCATGGTTGGCTGAAAAGAGTCATGTGACTCATTGTCTTAATTTCTCTAAAGTTAAAGAAGAGATTTCTTTTTTTTTTTTTAATTCAGTTTTATTGAGATATAGTCACTTACCATACAGTCATCCACAATGTACAATTAACTGTTCACAGTACCATCAGATAGTTGTGCATTCATCACCCCAATCTGTTTTTGAACATTTTCCTTACACTGGAAAGAATCAGAATAAGAATAAAAAATAAAAGTAAAAAAGGACACCCAAATCATCCCCCCCCATCCCACCCTATTTTTCATTTAGTTTTTGTCCCCATTTAAGAAGAGATTTCTAACCACTCAGATTTCATAAAAAATAGAATGTGGTGTGTCTCATAACTCTTAAGAGTTATTTAATTCTTCCATAGCTCCCTCAGAGAAGTAGCCTAGATGTCTGGAAGCCCAAACCATGTCAGGGTTAGTTTGCTGTTCAGAGCAACAGTCATGAGAAGTGGCAACCAAAAAGAATACTTTTAAAAAATCATTGAAATGTGAGAAAGCAAAGGAATTTCACTAGGAGGCTGGCTGATGCAGTCAGCTGAAATGCATAAATTAAAGCGTGGCATTGTTATCTCAAAAAAAAAAAAATCATTGAAAAATGGAAAATATCACTATAGTCCAATGCCTTTCTTTCTTTTTTTTTTTTTTTTTTTTTTTTATCATCATTTTATTGAGATATATTCACATACCACGCAGTCATACAAAACAAATTGTACTTTCGATTGTTTACAGTACCATTACATAGTTGTACATTCATCACCTAAATCAATCCCTGACACCTTCATTAGCACACACACAAAAATAACAAGAATAATAATTAGAGTGAAAAAGAGCAATTGAAGTAAAAAAGAACACTGGGTACCTTTGTCTGTTTGTTTCCTTCCCCTACTTTTCTACACATCCATCCATAAACTAGACAAAGTGGTGTTTGGTCCTTATGGCTTTCCCAATCCCATTGTCACCCCTCATAAGCTACATTTTTATACAACTGTCTTCGAGATTCATGGGTTCTGGGTTGTAGTTTGATAGTTTCAGGTATCCACCACCAGCTACCCCAATTCTTTAGAACCTAAAAAGGGTTGTCTAAAGTGTCCAATGCCTTTCTTTTACAGTAAAATGTGAGGTGCCTTATCCATAGTGAACCTGTAAGAGGAGCAACAGATTTCTCAGTATCTCTGATGAGAACCATCCGTCTTATCCTTTCAGTGAGACTCATGTTTCCTACTTTGAGGAGCATCCTAGCTAACTGCTCATGTTCATTAATATTGTTGCTCACTTGGTAAACACCGTTACATGTTACACTTTTATGGGAGTATTTTAACTGTGATGCTAAAGAACATTAATACTTGCATTATGGACTTCAGATAGTATGCTCAATTTCTAGACTTGGATTTCTGATACTTGTCTGAAATTATATCTAATGTTAATTTTTTTTCCATAGAGGTTGTCCGTTTTATTTTTGTGTGTTTATTTTTTGGTAAATTGAATGAGTACATATCATTTTTGTATTATCCCAGCCCTTCATAGCCTAATTTTATCATGGAGGTATATGTGTTAGGATTGTATTCTTTTATATTATACTGAAATGTGAAAACATTTTTACCATGTTTGTTTCAGAAACATATATTCCTGCCCATGTAAGAATGACATCTATCTTTATGTTTAATGCAGGAAAGAAAGCCACAGTTTGAACCTATTTAATGTCTAGCTTTGGTTTCTCTTGTATTTATTAAGATGTAGAGTGAATTTATATTTTTAATGAGGGAGTGTTGTATAGTTAACTAATGATGGACTTTGTGTCACCTGTTTTCTCATGTATAAAGTAAAGGTTCTAACAAGATGATCTCTAATAATCCTTCCAGGTCTAACATTTTATCATTCTACAAGGAGCCCATTAGTGATTCAGAATCTGAGTATGACCCGTATCTCCATTAAAATCAAATATATTCTCAAGTTGTTTAATTTGTCCACATTGTCCTTGCTCTGTTCTTGTGTGCATGTGGGTGGTAACTGGGCATTCTAGGTGGTTAACCCCTGTGCTCTACATTTTTAGGGTTGCATGGCACACGTCAAGAAGAAATGATTGATCACAGACTAACAGACAGAGAATGGGCAGAAGAATGGAAACATCTTGACCATGTAAGCCATCAGTAATTATTTAGGTTAAAAAATGTTTTAAAAACAACCGGAGTGAGGTTATGTGATAAAATAAAAAAGTGGTGATGCTTTGAAGGGATTGCCGTTCCAGCTATCCTTGAAAAAAATGAATGAGAATCTTTGAAGTAGCAGTTATTATTCCATCTTTAAATTGTATCAAAGCCCGTTAAATAAGGACCATTGGTGAGCATCCTTTAGTTTATACAAAAAAAAAAAAAAAAAATGTGGTGGGATTTGAATTTGAAAGGTGTATTTACTGGGTCTGCACCTGCAGGTGAAATCTCTCTGTCCTGATTCCCACTTGTCCTTCTCCTTCCCATTGAATTTAGTCATTTATTCAGTGTGAATTTCAAGCCCAGTCTCTTATTAAAAACAAATATTAGTCTGAAGTCTTCCGAAATAAAAGTTTAACCTCTGTTACTCTAAAATTCTTTGTCTCACTGTCCACCGAAGTCTTCAAATTGTGACGAGCTGTGTATTCTTTCCTTTTCCCCTGTTTCTTGCATAGCTGTTAAACTGCATAATGGACATGGTGGAAAAAACAAGGCGATCTCTCACTGTACTAAGGCGATGTCAGGAAGCGGACCGCGAGGAACTGAATTACTGGATCCGGCGGTACAGTGACGCCGAGGACTTGAAAAAGGGCGGCAGCAGTAGCAGCAGCCACTCCCGGCAGCAGAGTCCCATCAACCCAGACCCAGTTGCTTTAGGTATCTTTCTTCAAATGGGCATATTGAGCAGATATTTCTTATGCCCTCTATTAATGCCGATCTTATTTTCAACTTGTCTTTTCAAAAATAATAAAGGATGTGTTGGGGAGTTTTAGAACAATAAACACGTTATATATCCTCAAATATGTCTTGTCTGTCTGTTAGGAAAGTGGGTAGATTGGCATATTATAAGGAAATGGTCACAGAATTAAGTGGCTTTTCCAGTTCAGTGGCAAAATTTCACAGATAAGCCAAAATTGAGTGTGCCTCGGCTGAAATTTGTGTTTGTTGATAATATAGCTGTTGGACCCTTCCTCAAACCTGTAAAAAGAGAATCTCATGGGCTGGGGCCAGAGCTTTTGCAGTTCTAACAAAATCTCCAGGGAATTCTGCACACCAAGGTTTGAGAGCATTGCACTTCAGGATGCATGTTTTCTGATTTTTAATTCAAGATGTGATCTCTAAGACAATCTGGGTTTTTTGTTGTTGTTTTTCATTTTTTTTTAAGGCAGTTTTATTGAGATATAGTCGCATAGCATAGAAACCATCTGAAGTATACAGTCACTGGCTCACAGTATCATCACATAGTTGTGCATTCAGTCCCTTGATAATCTTTTGTTGTAGCTGTATCTTATATTTAAAAAAAAGGCTTTTCCTCAAAACCCTTCCAAGAAGAGACTAAAGGCCATATGGTTTGCCAGATGCCACTTGAAAATTAATAGGTAAAATGTAGCTCTCTTCCTGTGATTTGACCATAACTTGGATGACTGAACCATGATTTTGTTAATTCTAGTTCTGTAAAAGGACTGTTACTATACCAGCGCTTTAGAAACATGTAACCGTATTTACAATTGGTACTTCGGAATTGCTGGGGGTAAATACAATATGGTCCCAAATATATTGAAAAAAATCTTTAACTTGAAATGATTTTCGAGTGACCCTCTAGCTTTTACCTGAAATAACAATAAGGTATTTTCCTTTACATTGCTGGCCATTTCTTGGGTGTACCATTTGCATCTCCTTGGTAAAGATGGACCTGTGTTGATCCGTATGCTTTCAGGTTCTTCTCTTGGTGGGTTGTTTAGCCCAGCACCTACCAGCTAACTCAGGTCAGGGTACAGTGTATGCTAACAAACAAAACTAATTACCCACTGTGCAGATTAAACGTGTGACTTTGGCCTCATTAGCACCATGATCTGATTATTAAACTTAAGAAAACATATGCATATAGTATAAATAGTATATGTGTTATCTGACTGTCAATCCCTTTCTTTTTTTTAATTAAAATTGTTCCTTGCCAGTGCAGTTTCTTTTGTACTTAGTTATGTGGATTCCTGCTAATCCTTGAATGCTCAATGCCTATTACATTAATAAATATTAAATAAAGGAAGATTCTGAGTTGTTTGCCCAAAAGTATTATTCTAAAGCATATTTTAAAGACAAAAGTGTATTTGTTTGATTCTGTTAAGCTAAGCAATGAAAACTGATTTAAGTATGATTTGAACCAATATTGTTCTAAGCAAAACTGTGTAGGGCAGAGCAAACATTGGTTTTTATTTTCTTATTATAAGCAAAAAATTGGTTAATTACAACAAGTCTGCCCAGGACAAACAAAGGGGATATTGGTAACTATCCAGTGTGGACAAGATATTGAGAGCCTTAAAGGAAATAAAACAATGGGAGTAGAAATATCCAGTTTAGCCTGTTCTGTTGAACAAATTCATTTAAGTCATTATGTATTTATTGTTTATTATGCAAGGCATTGTGCTAGGCACTGTAATGAAGGAAAAAGATTCTTCATTCCTTCCCCCTCCAAGAACTTTTAGTCTAGTGGAAGAGATTGACAAGGAAACAGCTAGTACTGTGGGCTCAGGATGGCTACCTCAGTTCAGTCCCCTCACTTGAAGAGATTGTTACTATCTGCTGTCCATTGTAAAAGATTAGTTTAAAAAATTGGTAAGACTTTGTGCCTATGTGAGTTATCATCAGCATAAAGAATGTGGAACACTTACTATATGGTCACCACCAGTGCACATGGAATCTGGTGATGCTGATGTAGAGCATGTTCTCCAGGAAGATTGGTTTAGTTTCCCTGTTATGTAACCAAAAGAATAAACTTTGATCTTAAAAACTCCTTCTTAAAAGCACACAGATTATACCATCCTTACTTAACAAATTCATAATTTTGCTGTAGCTGAGATACTGCTTTGGCATTAAGCTGTAGTGAATTATATTATTCAAAGGCTTACAAGTATTTTATTTCTTTCCTTATGCTGTTAAAACAGTCATATTCTTTATGGACAGGGAGCCCTAGATTGCTCTTTTAAGAAACTCACAGCTTTAGAGGGAACCTGTCAAAAGCAACACAGTGTGCAAGTTTTAGCATACAACAGTTGTGTCATTGTGTTTCCTTGCTGGTCAGTTCCTGAGGCCTTTGAGTTCTGCTTTGTGGGGCTGGGCTGTAGCTATAAATAAGAAAATAGCTGGTATGTAACTGTGGACCACAATCATTTATATTTAGTGCTTTCTAAGTCTCTCTCCTTGGCCCTGGAGTTGAGTATCTCGATGTGTTTGTGTATAATCAAAACGTTGGGGATTATGGCTGATAAATCTATTTTCTGCCTCTGGAAAATGTATAGTTTGTCTGTGGTGGGAGGGAGGAGTGTTTATGCATGTGTTTAGATAGTCCTATGTATATATCTGTATCTTTGGGGACATCTGGATCTCTATTTCCTGCACTTAGGTTGTAGGTGCTTTTTTTTCAGCCTGATTCTCTCAATTCTTAAGCTACCCTCAAAGCAGACCTTCAGAATAGTATTAGAAAAGATATTTTCATTCAAAATATTGCCCTAGTTTCATCCCTAACTTGGGAACACTGGGAATGTTTAGTTATGCACATATTCTTAGTATATTTTTAAATTGTAATTGAGGACTGCTCCAAGGCGAATGTAACTTCCATGATTCCGTGACTGATGTGACACTTGGTAAACTCCTTCCCATTCTCACTCTTGAAATTTATCCATAGTATTAAGTCACTATGGGGTGTTAGTAAGATAATATGATTAATCTAGTACTGTTTGAATTTTAGAAGTTTTCCCCAAATATTAAATAAAGGCTCTATTTTGAATGCCCTTTGAACAATTTTAAGTACTGAGTACTCACTGAACCCTTAATGTTATTTCCATTCTTTAAGTCAAAGCACAGGTTGAGTTCTTGAAGGATGTTTTGAAATGATAGGTTTTTGTTATTACCCATTTGCTTTCCAGGAAATGTACCAAATATCCAACTCTTGAAATCTAATCAAACATTCTTCTCTATTTTCAAAGTATGACTTCTTATTTAGACATGTATGTTAAAGCACCAAGTTTTGTTATCTTGTGTACTTCACTGAAGAGTGCATGAATGTGATCAGAACTGACGGATTTGATCACTGAAGTAGAATTCTTTCTATTCATACATGTAGGTAGGTAGTTGCGCGTTGGCACTTCATGCTCTCTTTGCACCTATCTGTGAAATATCATGACTAATCCCTTATGGCTCTGTTGTTTTTCTCCTTCTCTTTCATTCTGCTGTTGACTTCACTCTTCTGGCACCGACGTTTTGTTTCCTTTAAATTACTTTACTTTTACTGGCTTTGGATTATCCTAGACTCTTACTACAGCTCATCTTGTGTTTGTCTGCCCTCTTTGTGTATCTTAAGAAATCTTGCATGTCATTAGATTAGAAAGAGTTACAGGCATTAGCTATTGATGTATTTAAAGCTAGTGTTGGGACTATGACATGAAACTCTGAAATATGAATGTATTTTTACCTGTGGTTTTTTGAGTGTATGAATATTGTGACGAAAGGTTATTAAATTTTGAAAATACCTTCACATATGTTTTGGTCAGGGTTTAGCTCTTGCCGGAAATAGAAATGTTAAAAAAAGGTTTTTTGTTTGTTTTAAGTGGAATGTAAAATCTAGGTGATTGTTCATAAAAAGTTTAGTAATTCAGAAATTTGTTAAATTAATAACACCCCTCACCCCAAGAGGTTTGTTAGATGTACTGTAAAATTCCTCTAGCTGACAAGTCTTATGGTTGCCATATGATGGAATTATAGAATTTCTCATAACTATGTAAATTTTCAGGAAGACTAGCATGAAAGTTCAAAGCACAGACTCTGAGCAGATTGTCACTATTTGTATTTGAATCCCTGGTCCCTCTCCTTACTAGTTGTGTAAACTTTGGCAATCTCTCTGTGCCTCAGTTTTCTCATCTGTAAAGTGGGGATGGTAGTAATATCTATTTCATAGGGGGTTTTGTGAGTATTAAATGAGCTAATAAGCATACAGCATATGGAGTAATGCCTGACACATAATAGATGTGATATAAGTATTAGCAATTTTTGTTGTCATTGTCATTATTCCTAACATGCAATCTCAAGTAGAACTTTAAAGAATATTGGCATATGAAACTAAGAGATTTTTTGCATGGAGTCCAAGATTATGAAATTATAGTGGATCTTCCTCAGGTATTTTTTTCATCTAGAAAGTATTTCCACACTAATTTTTAGGAGACTATTTAATAGGCAGAGAAGCTAGGAGAGGGGAATTCTGTCTTAAATACAGCACGTCTTTTGTACTGTTGGACACTAATTCATACTATAGGCTTTAGAAAGTAGTTTTCTTCCAACCAAAGAAATATTATTCAACTTAGATATTAATTATATAAACCGAAAAATAGGTTATTCGGAGTAAATGTGAAAATAAAAGTTTAGAGTATTATACACTTGTATTGATTCTTTTAAATCACATCATGAAATTCATTTCAAGACCATTCAGTGCTAATAATCTAAAGTATCTACTATATTTAAAGAGTCTACTGTATTTAAGGATATTGGGTTAAAGAAAAGATATGACTATTAAATATGTCTATCTTTAAAAATGAGAAGAGATGATGGAAAGCGTTAGGTAATTTTTATTGTTGACGATGGAAATCGTAGTGCAGTTTTAGCTTCTAGATTGCTCTTGGGCTTCTGGAACACAGAGTTCGGATTTCTGGATTTGTTTTCCTTAAAAACAAAAGTGAGTGCTCTTTTTAATGATAAACTCTCTTAACTCTTCCTTTCTTTTGATGCTTTTTGTCGTAGATATTCTCATGATGACAGCCTCATTGTGCCCACTACAGGACGAAGGCCATACCTAGGTGCTGCCAAGCTCTGTGCACTGCTCTCCCGGGTCATGAGGCCACATGGGTTCTCCAAAGGCTGTCAGCTCATCCCTTTATGTATAGATGGTGGCCCTCGCTGTATCTAGTAGCCAATGGCCTCCGTTCTGTCGCAACTGTAGTGCATCTCCCATCTCTTTCATACATCATGGGCTGCTCTTTCTGCTCTTTCATGTTCCTTATAACATTTCCTCCCACTTTAACTTGTTCTTATCTTTTTATAGGTGTGTTATCTTCAGGAGAATTCAGACATTTAGTGCTGCTCCTCTTCTGCTCTTCCCCATCACTTCCAAGCAATGTGCCTACCCAACCAACCTCAGTCTAATTTATGACTTTCCTATATTTTTCCATATTTCAGTAACCGTCTCGTGTAGCATCTGCCATCTTTGTTTCTATCACCACATTTTAGAACAGCTGTCCATTTTATGGCAACTGATGTTTTATAGATAATCAAATAGGTAATGGTTAAAAAGTAGCTTCTATAGAATTCAAACCATAGAATCATCTTCTTTTTTTTTTTTTTTAACCATAGAATCTTAAGGTGTTTTGCCTAGGTTTGTCTAGATTAGCTAATATCCTAACACAGTATAGTCCTGGGGGAGAAATTATCTCTTATTCTAATATTGATTGACTTCAGGGGTTTTTGTTTTCAAAATTCAGCTTTACTAGATAGACTGTTATCGCTGCTGCTTAGAAGAGGGGTTGTTAAACGTATCAGTTTGGTTTCTTTCACTATTACACTGGTATTCATCAAGATTTCTGAGGACTACGTCTGCTACTGATCACTCTTTTTTCCATTGGTATGCCTGATGTTCAGCAAAGACACAGTAACTTAGAACAAAGACAGAGTAACTTAGAACTGGAGAGGATATTGTAAAATATGTACATATAATTATTTTCTTGTTTTGAAAAAGGAAATTATTTTAGAAAGTAGGTTAGGATTTTAATAAAACGGTTTTGCATGATTGGTGATGTATTTGTATCAGGTTTCTAGGCCAGGTGGAGTTTGAGTCTATGCTCATATGGCAGTGTGTAATTGAAAATTTTAGGGTGATATAGTCAAGAAGGTGAAATATTGCCACAACTTGCCAGTGTGGTATGTAGACCCTCAGGATTGCAAATGTACAGAGCATGGGGAAATAGAAAGATGACTGAGCCCTACACATTATCTTTGTGTAAATTCTGGGGCTATAAACATTCGTGAGGCCTAAAAATAAGTTTATAAAAGCATCACCTAAGAAATTTGATAGCTTTGCTAAGGACCAAGATAAGAAATTGCTAACTGTAGAAATTAACTTCTATCCCCAAACAACATATACCCAAGGGAGTAAAAATGACTTGGTGTATATTGCTTAATCCAAATCTTTCTAATGGTTTTTCTTTCTTTAAAGTTTTGTGCTGTTTGGATTTAAGTACTTGGAGAAAAAAAGATTAAAATGCTCTATCACCTTAGCTGGAATAAAATAGATATATGCATTCTTGCTGGACAACCTTTTAAATAATAATAATGATAGTAATGAGAATAATACCAACTAACATTTAATGGGATAATAGAATGTATTCTCCTATTCTGAGAATGTAATATAAAGTAGTTCATTGGGTCCTCACAGCAGTCCTCTCAAACAGTAGTAGTTATTTCCTCACTTTACAGACGCGATGTCTGAGGCATGGGAAACTAAACTGCCCGTTGTCACAGCTAGTCACTCCACTGTGCTCTAGAGCTAGGGCTCATCCCTGTGCTGCACTGCCTATGGTGGTAATTAGTGTCTGTCATGCATGAACTTTGGATAACTTGTTTTCTCTTTCCTGTTCTCTATAATAATGATTGGCCATTTATCAAAAAATAATTTTTATAAAGCTATTGATCTTTCCTTAACCCCTCCTCATCCCCCACATTTCTTTGTTTTGCTTCTTTGGAGAAGCAAATCTAATCTTATCTAATAGATTATTTTTAATATTCTGTGTGATCCCAGCCAAAGGCTTTGCTCCTCAAAAATAGATATAAGGAAATCCCCTGTTTCACTGTGTCATGACAGAATTGTGAACTTGATTGCATACTCTTAATTATCTTCTGGAGATAGTTACAGTGCTGTGGAAGATAATCTTGACAAATCTCATTAGTCATATCACATTTCCTTTAAGTCATATATGCCCCAAAAAGTTTTACCTAGCTTTCTCTGCTTGGGGAATGAAAATTACTTTCAAAGATTTGGTTTTTGACATTTTACTTTATAGAAATGAAATGTACACATGAAAATGCTTGGATCTTTCTAGTTTATTTGATTTTCAAGTACTCAGATTATAAGATAATTTTAAGAAAAAACTTTATTTTGGAATAACTAGATTTATAGAAATGCTACAGAAGACAGAGACAGTACAGAGAGTTTTCGTATATCTTGTTATAGTAGACTTTTGCTAATTCTCCCAATATTTGGGGAAATCTAGTATTCTGGCCAACTGATAACCTTTATATCCTACAAGGACCACTAGTATTTAAAACATTCACATGTTGTGACATGTATTAGCTAAATTGATCATGCTTTTCTCTATTTTTATGTTCTGTAACCCCTTAAAATATAGGAGACTCAATTAAATTTCTTTCAATTAAGGTATGGTTTTAAAAATCAGTCTGCTACTTTAAAAATGTAGAGATTTCATCATAAATTTGGTAAATCTGAAATTTGTCATGGGTTGAGTGATTGTTACATTTTTATAAAAGTTAAAATGATTCTTTTTTCTTCATAAAAACTTCTAAATACCTAGGCTGTCATTGAAAATCTAATATGGAAGACATGTAGTGCGTATTTTAGCTATGAGAAAACTCTGTACACTTTGTTTATTTTTAGCACTTAATCAGAAAATGTAAAATATCTCATGTCATTTCCATGAACATGTATTTTGGAAGTTGGAATTTTTACTGTCCTTTATTACTAGCTGTTTTCCCAAACTTTAAAAATTTTACAGGCATAATAAGACAACTTTTAATTTTAAGTTGAACTTCATTTCCTGTTCTGGAAAGTATATTTTAATTCTATTTGGTCAACTGAGTATCTGTGAATGCATTTTAATGACTTCCTTGCTTCTACCCATGTGAAATTCATATGATCTAATTTGTGTGGAAATTTTTAATGCTGAGTGAGATTTTTAATAAGTAATTAAGTAAGTGAACTGGTTGGCCATGGCGTAAGGCTCACTATTGAAAAATGGTAAATCAGAGCTATGTGCAAATTGCCTTATCCTAACAATTTGATTCTTTTAATTAACACTTTGATTCTTGAAAACTATCAAATTTACAATTTATTTTCTTTAACAAAATAGAAACCAAAACAGTGTTCCCCCAAATCATATCATACAATGAAATGGTTGCTTTGGCTCTGAGCACAAGGCATTGAGATCATGACTTCTATGTCTTCCTTGGGCCCTGATGACTGGCCTTGCTATTTTTGTTTATTTCCTAGAAATGAAATGTTCAGACTTTAAAAATTGCATGTTTGCAGAAAAGCCAAGAGAATGGGCATTGCTTGCTTCAACCCTGTGTGATGACATAACAGTGCTTATGGTGCTTTCCCTCCTCTCTCTACCCCTTTCCATCCTTTCCGTAGACGCGCATCGAGAATTCCTTCACAGGCCTGCTTCTGGATACGTGCCAGAGGAGATCTGGAAGAAAGCTGGTAAGAATTGTTTAAAAACACGAGTGTAGTGTTCTGGCAGCTGTGTGCAGTTGTTAATGCAGAGTTGTGAAGAATGACAAGAAAGGACTGCACTGCAAACAACAACAATAAGAAAACAAAAACCTCACAAAATCAAATAAAAAACCTGATTCATATTCTTATACCAGGCCTTATTAGAACAAGAAATCATTTTGATTTTAGTAGCATCTGCTAGTGCCACTATAATTGAGAGGCTGGCGGTATTTCTATTACAAACCCCTATTTTTCAGGGACTATAATGGTTTCAGGCTGAAACTTGGCAGAGAGGGTCTCAACTTGCATGCAATTTTTCTTTTATGTAAAAATGCCAGTGTTTTATAAATTAAATTGCACACTTCAGCATTTTCCTGTGCATTCTTTAAAAAAAAAATCACATCGAGTCCATTTGACTTGTTGAGGCACTCAGAGGATGTAATGTTTACAATCAATTTTAAAAATTTATTCTATGTGCTTTATTAATATTCAGTGATCAGAGATAAATTATTTTTAAGTTAAACAACAAAGTTGCTCAACTTCTATTGTTCTTTCCCTTGTACGCTTTTCCATTGACTGCTTTTCAGTGAGATATTGCTCTATATTTTGTAGCGGATTTAAAGCTCCTGATGACCCATTGACATCTAATTGGGCTTAATGAAGTGCAGATCTGGCAGAATCTTGGTAGAATACCAGCACGATAAAAGCCAGGCAAAAACCCTTATAAAAACCAAATGAAGAGATAAAACAAATCTGTTTCAAATGTTTAAGATGGCATGAAAAACAGCAGCTTTGAGCTGCTGAAAGCCCAGGTGTTAAAATAGTTCGTGTGTCTGAGTTGAGAATCTGGGAAGTACTGTTTCTGTCAGTAGTCAATGGGCAAAAGGCTGGCAACACCAATAAAGGAGCACGAGTCAAGGGAAAGGTTTTTTTCCCACAAAAGATCTCTCTGGGTTTTGATGGACTCAGGTATGTTTGTTGGTAATTGGATGCAACTTGCTGACGTTCTGATCACTTGGCTCTCATCCAAGTATTTTTATGGATTTTTCTAAGAATACCTACTTTTGTAAGTGTGATAATGAGTTTAGAAATCAGATTGTACTCTAGGTCTAGTAGCTTAAATTAAGAACCAGAAAGATCTCCTGCACATCAGTATGCAAATTTGATAGGTCCATTCAGCTCAACTGCATGGTACAACCAGCATCATCTCTAATGAGCTTTCCTAAGTGGGCGACAGCAGTGTGACACTCCCAGGCTGTAAAATGTACCGGGTGCCACTGACCTGGAAAAAGTATCACCGTTACCTTCTTTTGGACCATTTTTCTCCCTCACTTTTTTAAGCTGGCAGTGCAGCTTAAAGAGGTACAAAGAATTGTCATTTTGGACAGCAGAAGGATGACTTTTATGGTGAGAGGAGAGTCTTGCCCTGTATTTCCCCTATTTATGTGTATTTAAGCTCTTGATAAAGAAAAATTGACAGTAAACTCTTGTGTAATACGAATTCCTTCTGGGCTATTATCTGCTCACGTCTTTGACTGCTATTAAACAAGAGCAGATTTTTCTGAACATACCATCTTTGTTGGAAAGTCAACTTAAATAGCAATATATACAAAGGAAGTCCTACCCTAATGGGTAAGCAATTGGAAGCAGACTCACACTGCACTATGTATTTTCCAGTTAAATCAGTATAGAGTACAGCATATGAAGTAATATATATATAATATTTATATTTTATTTATATATATATGTATAAAACTTCATATGCTGTACTCTATTGTGTCCACCATTGTTTTCCTCCACTGCCTGGTTTGTGGACATCTGAAGCCAATTGTGGATATTTTAGGGCTGAGAACTGAGGGAGTAGAGAAGGAGCAATACTGTGTTTCTGGTTGGGTTCATTCCCTCTCTAAGAAGGGTTAAACCTTATCAAGGTTAATGTTTTGTTTATTTTTGAGACGTGCCTATCATCTATATTAGGTTTTCAATCTAAAATGTGGTAGTGATACAGATTGAATTTGTATTCTTCTCCCAGTGATATCCCTAATCTGCTGTGTAAGAAGAGTTTGGGAATAGTTTTCTCTATGAATGGGTGCTAAATTTTAAGAAGTACATTAAATCCAAAGTACGGATGACAGTTTTGTCTGTAAATGTCGAATGAAAGCTTATAGTGTCTATCTGGTGTTCACAGCGCTGAGGCATCCAACATGGTTCAGACACCAAGGGCAGAATGATATCCGTACTCGGCTTGTTACAGTTTAAACATTTTTTTTCTAGAATTCTAAAATTTGCTGTGGACAAAATTTTCTTAGGAAGTAAACCTATCTAAGGTGTCTTTGCAATGCCATATTACCTTTGTGGCAAAAGATAAGTAAATAAAATGAAGTTTAAAACATTTGAAAAATACTGAAGGGGCAGCACTTTCAATTTAATGTAGTGCAACCAATGGCATCTTTTTTTTTCCACAGAAAATTATATTTGCAAGAGGGTATATCTTGTGCTTGAAAGTACAACATGTTAATTTTCTACCATTTTTATTTTGAAATGATTTCAAACTTGCAGAAAAGTTGTAAAATATAGTACCAAAAACTCTAACCTTCACCCAGATAGCCATATTTGTTTACGTGTCTTCTCTTTTTTTCCCTCCTTCCCTCCCTCTCTTTCTCTAATATATATCATATATTTTTTCTGAACTATTTGAGTGCAAGTTGTAGGCATAACATTTTAATATTTCCTAAGAACATAATTATAGTACGTTTAATCTGCAGATCCTATTCAAGTTTTGCACATTGTCCCAATAATACAGCATAATACCCATTTTTAAAGAGTAGAACTCCTAACATTTTACACCCATATGAGCTTTTTCTTAAAAGGTAGTGTTTTTAAAAGCAGCAACAAAGGTAACAAAAATGCGTTACAAAAGGTCTTTATAAAATTGGGAAAATCTACTGGAAAGATGGTTTTAAAATTGCAATTGAATGTTTTCTTCAGCATATTTCTTTTCAAATGATCAGAGTGTTTGCAGTTGGTAATAAATATTCAGGCACCTTGCAAATATCCTACCAGTTCTCTTTGCTGATCTGTAGATGCCTGTGGGATTAGAATAGGAATGCATGATTTAAATATAAATTGCCTGATTTGCATATACAATTAGTCAAGCTGCAGCTTTGATCGTAAGCAAAAATTATTGTCCTGTATTACTGCTTAGAGAGAATTTTAATTCACCTTGAATATTCAAACTAAATTAGACCCTGGCTGTGTAGTTAGAAGGGCAGCCTTCCCTAGTGCCCTGAGTCATTTATAGTAGGGTAATAAAAGCATCTTTTTACCTCCTTTCTGCTGAAGAAGGTGCTGTAAGCTCTGTCTGCAATACCCTGATTCTGTCCAGATTTCAAATGCATATCTTTGAGCAATCAACAAAGGCTTACCATGTTTTAGTTAATATTTCCAGTCTGGGTCTCTCTCTTACATTTTAGCTTGCAAAACCTAGCGAACAGTAATTGCAAAGGAATGTACTTCAGATAGAAGGCTGCTAAAATATCAGAGGCTCCAAAAGTCCTGACAGTTCGATACTAGTGGAGAACTTTAGATGATCCTCAAGTCATGGACTTGAGATGTGTGAAATAAACCAGAGATATTTGAGAAACCATAGGAGTACTTGCATCTCTTACATTTTTAATAGGAATCTATGTTTTTAATTAAACAGAACATTTAATTAAGGTGCTTTTTTAAATGGGTGAAACAATTAAGTGCAAACACTTGAATGAAACATGTCATAATTATTTTTAATAGAGTGTTAATTGGTACTAGGTTTGCCAAGTTAATAATTACTGCTTATTAAATTTTCAATTAATCATTGTCATTTTGCTTTGAATAAAGATGAAAATTAGACAAACTAATTCAGGGGGAGGATATTTTCCCTCGCTAATTAGAACAGTTAATTTTTTTTAATGGAAATTACTTGTTTTAGTTGTCAATCTTATGTTGTACATTAGTTGAATCTTTGCACCCTATCTGCAGCCAAAAATACAGAGCTAATTTGACACCTTGCAGGTTTGTAGTCAGGCCTGATTGTTTCGGCCTGTGTTATGATTCAATTACATTTACCCACTGCAACAATTGGTTATGCAAAACTGTTGTATATGCTTGATTAAGTAGATGAATGATAGCTTAAAATACAGAAATGAGAAGATAATTAAAAAAAAAAATCCTGTCATTTACAGATAAATATCTATAGATACATAAAGATATATGCATATATCTTTATACACATAGTCTATAAAGATACATATCCATATTACTCAGGAAATGACTTAAAAACTGGATTGTCTGTTTCATCACTTTTTAAAAAAAAATGTATATTAATTGGTATATGAATTGCTTTTTCATTGTGTTGCATTTTTCATTTTTTAACAGCAAAATAATTGTGTGTGTGCGCGCGTATATATATATCCATTCCCTTCCCTTTTTTTCTGAAATCTTTACCTAGAAACTTCCTATGTTCATATTAACTTACAGCATTTTGGGAAGAAATCACCTTTTTATGTCTGAATTACCAAACAGGCCTCTCATGCTTGTCTGTGTCTTTAACTACTTAGTCTAATCAGAATACTTTATGGATGCATTCATCTGGTGGAAAAATTGTAGTAATATAATATTTGAAAAATATTCCAGAAGTACAAGTTGAAGTAAAATTCTCACACCTTATTTTCCTAAGTGAATTTCAAAAATCTGCTAGTTTTTGACACAGGCAGAAGAAATGCCCAACAACTTGGAGGAGAGTCCTGCCTGCATGGCCTAAAGAATTTTCTAAAACACAACCGGTATCCGAGGTTCTGAGCTAATAGAGATGTTCTCTTTTCCGATTTGGCCTGACCGACACCCAGAGGAGGCGGTCAATGAGGTGAAACGCCAGGCGATGACGGAGCTGCAGAAGGCTGTGTCGGAGGCGGAGCGGAAAGCTCACGATATGATCACCACGGAGCGAGCCAAGATGGAGCGCACGGTCGCCGAGGCCAAGCGGCAGGCCGCGGAAGATGCGCTCGCTGTCATCAATCAGCAAGAGGATTCCAGCGAGGTAAGGGCTTCAGGGGCGCTTCCATGTTGAAGAAGGTAGTTTTCACTAACTAGAGGGCTCCTTTTTAATTTTATTTTTTTTAATTCAGTTTTATTGAGATATATTCACATACCATACAGTCATCCATGGTGTACAATCAGTTGTTCACAGGTACCATCATATAGTTGTGCATTCCTCACCCCGATCTATTTTTGAACATTTTTCTCACACCAGCGAGAATAAAAATAGGAATTAAAAAATAAAAGTAAAAAAGAACACCCAAATCATCCCCCATCACACCTTATTTTTCATTTAGTTTTTGTCTCCATTTTTCTTAGAGTGCTCCTTTTTGATTGAAGGAGATCACAAATTAAAGTGGTTTAGTAGACCAATACTTCTTTGGAAAAAAATTTAGAACCGTTTCAGGAGTCCAGCACTCACAGACTTGACTAAGAGCTGATCAAATTATGTTTTTTCATTAAAGACGTTAAAGAAGAACTCCTTGCCAAAAAAAGTTTTTAATATGCTTGGTGGGTAACAGATGAAAGTGTTACAGACTTTTTAGAGACTCTCAACACTATTTAGAGACTCAAAACGCGGCTGTGTGTGCTTATGGGTGTGCGTGCACATGTGTAATAATCTGTGTATGGTTTCCTCCCAAGAGATAGAAAGGATTCAATGGATAAACCCTGGGTACACTATGGTCTCCAGAGACATATTACATACTTGGAATTGAAGTCATTTCCCTTAACCAATGATTTTAAAGTCTAATACTAAAACAAGATTTGCTTCAGTTAGACATTTCTACAAGATGTTGTGTACAGTCTGTATTTCCACATTAAAAGTATAAACAATGAAATCAGAGCAATATATTAGTACCCCATATTAATTAAGACAGTGTCAAGATCCCCCAGCCCCAAAGTAACTTTAGATAAAGGATTATAATTAGCTAGTCACACTGAGCTGAACTAGCAAAAACATGAACTGATAAATCAGTGATCTACTGCAATATGTATCTGTAATTTGGGAAGGAAAGTAAGGATTTAATTTGTACCAGGCTTCCCTGTAGATGAAAGACCCTGCGGGAATCACTAGAAGCCCAGAGTTTCTATTTAATATGTAGCAGATGAGTAACAAGGGGACAAAAGGAATTGATTATCAACATTTGAAAGTTTCTCAGGAAAACAGGGACAAAAGGAAGTTGATCTACCCTTTTACTGCTGACTTTTCCATTGTAAATTCAATTTTATTGGCATTTTGTGGCTAAGATATTTAAGGACCTTGTTTTGTGTTCTTTTTTTTTCTTTAATTTTTAATTTTTATTGACATCTTTTGAAGAGCAGTTGTCTTGCTCTCTCCAAGTTAGTATCACTGGGAGGCATACTTGTTGTCACCATTAGAACATTATCACTGTCACATGAACATTTTAGGGCTATTAGGTATGCTAAGAACAGTTTGTTGGTCACTAAACTCTAAAGATAAATGTTTAGTAAGAAATTGTTAATTATGTTTTTGTATTCTGGCAATAACATGCTGTATTTCTCCAGTGTCAATAAGCTTTTTACCTTTATTCTTAAAACTTGTCCAGAAAAGTACATGATCTTGATGCCCGTGTTTAACTTGATAAAAACCTAGTGTATCAAGCAGTAGCTGTGGTAGGTAGTAGATATAACGAAATAACCTATGTGTGAGTGATCTTCAATAGTAATTGATTTTCTTTTCTTTCTTTTTCGATCTCTTGAGGAGTTGGTCTTTACTGTAACACTACCCTTGCCTTTCGTGAGATTTTCCCAAGAAATTTAAAGCATACTATCCTAGGGGAAAGTATTAAGAATTCAGAGGGCCAAATTTAATTTCTGATTCCATCTCTTACAAATTGGGTGACCTTGAAAAAGGCACTAAATATCTAAAAGCTTTAGTCTTCTCATTCTGTGAACATTTGTATAGTGGCTATAACCTTAAGAGACCTGACCATGTTTCCATTTTACAGGGGAGGAAACTCGGCTGACTGTTGCACAGCTAGCAAATGGCAGAACATGTGCTGGAACTTGCAGCAGGCTGTCCATTCCCTGTATTGTCATAGAGATCAGTGGGGTAATTTTGAGGTGCAGAGAGGAAGCTTAGGTCTATTTCTTACCTTTCTTCCCTTGGAACTGCAGACCACTTTTTTTTTTTTTCCTGGAATGACTAAGCTGATCGTGTTTATCGCCTTTTATGTAGCGCTTAGGGGAGACCACACCCTATCTATAGTCAAAGCTCAAAAGACCCCTGTCCCCTACACTTTGGAGATGGGTATTTCCAGCCCTCTCATCTCTGGTGAAGTAGTTGGTGGTGGCTGTGCAGTTCCTCACAGACCCCCATGGAAGTTTTAGGGATGATGGTGTAAAAGTAAAGGCGGTTTTCCTGACCCATTGACCCTGTCTCTCCTTGAACATCCATTCACGCCCTCAGTTTCATTTGAAGGCACTAGTACCACTTCCTTCAGTTTGGCCTTGGAATTCTTCTCCCTCTGGCCCATTTCTAGCCTCAACTCCCACAGCCCCTGACCATAGGCCAGACACACACGTTGATGCCTCTGTGCCTTCAAGGCTGCCTTTTCCCTCCTGAGTCCAGCCCCTCCTGCATCTCCCAACACCTGGTCAGCTTTTCTACCTGTCAGAGCCCACCTTGGGTCGCCTTCTCCGGGAAGCCTTCCTGGATACATCCTAAACATGTCGGAGCCTGTGGCTTTGTCTCCATTCTCCGGCGGCACTGTGCTCATGTGTGCAGACCGCTTTTAAGACTTGGGCAGGAATAGTTCCTGGAAGTTTAAGCCTCTTTTCTCCAAAAGTAATATGGACATTTTCCTGAGACTAGGAGAGGGAAAGATGGAGGAAAGATTTCATTTGAATAAAGCTGAGATTCCTGTAGACTTGTACATAAGTCTGCACAGGCATGAAAGTAGTTTGGGGACTTGAAGTAAAGGGTTAGTTCATTCGTCTTTAGATAATGTTGTTAATTCCTCAAAGAAATGGCAATGTCCCAGGGTAACTCTGTGTCTGGTGGTAGGTTCAGTTCAGCTATACTTTTGCTCAATTGTTGGCTTGAGCTTAAGGATAATTTTTTTTAACGCAACTTTGAAGCCAGTGTATTCTTTTTCCATACCCTGCTCTTTTATCACACTCAGGAGTGTGTACCTTGTAATAAAAGTGGCTTGCTCAAGTCCACCTTGGCAGTGATGCTTGCGGGTCACCTGAATCTAGAACAGCTCTGGCTTCCTTAGGCTGGGATAGAGCCCCCAGTCCAGCCCTTACTGTGGTCAGCCCTGGGCTGGGGAATCTGTTAGGTCAGGTCTTTGTGGCCCAGCTGATCTGTAAAGTGATGCTTTCCTGAATTCTCTTCTCTGTTTTCATATTTAGGATAGTTTCTTGAATATTAACCATTCAGTCTTATATAAGGCCCTCATGGCATTTTGTTTTAGAAATTTTATGAGTTGTTCTTCATTTTCTTATGGAAATATGAGGTCCGGCTATCATGGTAATTGGTTCAAAAAAAATTCCTACTAAATGTTACAGCCACTAATTTTAAAACACTACTCAGAAATTAATGGGTATCCTAACAAAAAAAATTATATTTGTAAGGCTATTTGTTATTTGATATACAGTATAACTCTAAATTACTTATATGCATTTATTCAATTATTTTTTTTTAATAACAAATTATTGAGCTTCCCCTTGCTGTCGGGGACAGTGCTAGGCTGAAGGTACAATGATAAATAAGGTAGACATGGTCACTGCTTTAACCAGAATTCATTGGAGGAGTCAAATAAATAAACTCTAAGAACCCTGATAAAGTTTAGTGTGAAGGCTTCTGGGGAAAAGTTTATCTGATATTTAAGTATAATCAGGAATTGGTCAACTCTCTCCACACCCCCATTGCCTCAGTGCTGCCTTCACACAGGGAAGAGGGAAGATGGGAAGGGGAGCTTTTGCCCGGCTTTGAGAGCAGGATGATTATGTGACTGGTGTATATACTGGAAGGAGCACTTAGGCTGCAGTGTGGAGAGAGATGAGAGGAAAGAACGGACCGTCTGTCTCAGGAGTCCTGGAGAGAGATGAGGGGGCAGATGACTGGATGAGGGAAGTGGCCCTGTGGGTGGAGAAAGTTGGGTGTGTTGGCTGAGTGCTTGTCAGATGGAATTGGCAGGCCTTGGGGATTGATGAGCTGTAAGGAGAGGAGGAGGAGTCAGGGTTTTTGGTGTACCTAGAGGGTTTAGGATATACCATCAGGTAATCTTAGTAGGAAAAACTTTCATAAACTTTGCTGCTTTGATCTGCCTAGAGCGTTGTGTGGGCATGGTAGAAAGTGGTAACCGTTCCTCAGTTATTTTGCATACGCAACGCAAGTTAAGACATTTAAAGCTCAGATCAATTATTTAATCCAACTGCACAGTCTTCTCTGTGAACTGGAAGGTAGGCAACAAAGGATGGAAAAGTTTCAGAAGGTGGAGAGAAGCATTGAAAACATTTATTGGGGAGAACAGCAAGAACAAGGCATGGGACCAGGAATGAATACTGTATGGGTGTTATTTGGAGGATGACCTTGTAATTTATTGTCCAAACTGGGACACTTCAAAGTAAAATGTGGTGCCTTAAGCTGGGACAGACCAGCCCTGTAAACCAAGGGTTACCCCAGGCGCATTGCAACCCATGGTCAGCTTAGTGGTTGGGGGTTACATGAAGTTGATTTTTCCAGAGGTGAAATAAGACCTAGAATGACTGTTTAACTGTGTACCAGGCATGGTACAAATTGCTTTATATCCTAGCTCATTTCATCTTCATAACAGCTCTGACAGAGTAAATAATGGTGTTTCCTCCACTTTGCAGGTGAGGAAGCTGAGTCTTGGAGGGGTTAGACAATTTGCTCGGGGTCTCATAGCCTGTGAGTGTGAGATGGTCCTCAGCCTAGGTTGCCTGGCTTGAAGACCTTATTTTTAATATCCACATGACAGTAAGTGGGAATTTCTTTTCCTGAAACTACTATATCCAGTGTTCTTTTTCTGTACTAGTATATCTATTTCCTCTTTGGACTTCCTTCAGATTGCTTCTACTTAGTTCTCTAATTCTGCTTAGTTTTCTAATTCTGTTATGGTTTATAGACCTATAATTGTTACAGTTAGTAATGACACTGGACTTGGGACAGATAGCTAAGCATAAGATATTTTTAATACTTTCTCTTTTCATAATGTATTATTTCTATATTTCATCAAGTATATAATATTGACATTGGCATAAAACAAAAGAATCTTGCCATTTCAAACTCTTAAATTTTCCATGTTCATGTCCAATTTCTATCTGTATACATACCTCACTTTTTTCAGCTAACACTGCCAGATGGGGGCTAATTTGAAAGAATATGCTACAGCTCTTCTTTGAGACCCACCCTTGTTTTAGCTTATGTAATTGAAATAAATGATTCAATTTATTGAGTCAAAATAAAAACAAATAGTAAATGATTGTTGTAGTGTTCCAATAGTTACTTTCGAGTTTTCAAACACGAATGATGTTTTCCCCCTAGATTAAAACAGACTTTATTCATTATTCTTACATAGGTGAGGGACTGCACGGTTTTTATCAAAGCTGGGCCATTTTGTGGCACTGAAGTAGCAACACTAATTAAATCTTTAAACTTTACATTCCCAGTGCCATGCTAAGGCCTGATAATGTGAGCAAGTCATTCTGAGAGGTTTGTTTTCATCTTTCATTCTATAATTAGTGGAACCTCCCCCAGTGGAAACTGAAGAACAGTCCAAATCGTGGAAATGCCACCTGTGTAGACACTGAGTAGAACGTAGTTACTTAAGCAGGAGCCTCACAGCACAGCTCTGGTTAAAGCCCTCACAGATACGCTCAGGCAGTCGATTCCCAGGAGAATTTGCAACTCTCAAAGCAAGAGCTACGTTACAATAAAATGATTTGTTTCATTTATTTAAAGGACAACTGTTTGATTGATTCCATAGACGATTATGGTGTAGTAGATGGAGCACCAGGCCTGGAATGATCTTGAGTTGCTCACTCTGGAGCCTTGCTTTTCTCATCTGAAAAAATGGGATTATGTTTATGTGACCCGCTGTGCAAGGTGGTTGAGAGGAGCAAATTAGATGAGTAGAAGAATTTTATATGTACAATAAAGTCACCTTACAAATAAGCAGGGGAAGAGAGAGAAGAAGAACTAGTTAAGAAGCTATCCTAACAGGGAGAGCAATGAGGGAATTTGAATAGTAGAAGTGAGATTGGAAGGGGAATGAAGAAGAGACTGTAAAAGCAGCATCTGTGAGATGTGGTCACAGGGATTAAAGAAAGGAGGTTCCAAGACAATGGCAGAGCCTTGTGCATGAGTGTTGCCAATGACTGACATGCACCACGTGGGAGGGTCGGCTTTAGGGACGACTGACTTAGCTATCAGAGGCGCTTCCTAGGGGCGCTTCTGTAGTGGAGGTACAGAGCAGGCACTTGAAAGTAAGAGACTGCAGCTTAGGAAGGAAATAGAGGGCTAGAAACACAGGTTTAAAAGTCATTTTCTTGCAAGTCATAGTTTCTTGCCAACCATGAGATCTGACAAGGAGAGACCATAGGAAGGAGAGGATGTTTATATTTTTTATGCCAGCTTCCATCCCTTGACAAATATTTAGAGAGAAATGAACCAATGGAAGAGGAAGAAGTTATAGTATGAGAGCCAGAATTTCAGTATCCCAGCGACCAAAGGTAGTGCGAATTTCAACAAGGGTTATTTAGAAAGGAGGAATGAGGAAATGGTCAATAGTGTGAATCTTCAGAAAGGCTAAGTAGAGTAAGGTGAGAAAAAGTAATTGGTCACTGATGAAATTTAAAGGGAATTAGGTTGAATGTTCTCCCTATGCCTGGAAGGGAAGGAAATTAATTTGGATGGGGCAATGAGCTTTCTAGGTCTAAAGATTGGGACCTCCTGGGTCTGAAGCAAGGACTATATATACTTCCACTCGCTTCCAGCCTGGGTCAAAAGGAGGAGGTAGTGTTAGTCATGGCCAGTTATTAAGGCTCTCCTGCATGCCAGGCCCTGTGCCTAGCACTGGCACGCTTTGGAATAACCCTGCAATTATTATTATTCCTGTTTTACAGGCACTGTTGCTCCAAGAAGTTCAGCAATTTGCCTGTGGGTCTTTTTTTTTTTTTAATACAATTTTATTGAGATATATTCACTTACCATGCAGTCATACAAAGCGTACATTCAGTTGTTCACAGTACCATTAAATGGTTGTGCATTCATCACAAAAATTAATTTTTGAACATTTTCATTACCACACACAAAAAAATAAGAAGAATAAAAATTTAAGTGAAAAAGAACAATTAAAGTAAAAAAGAACACTGGGTTTTTTTGTTTTTTTTCCCTGCCCCCCATTTTTCTACTCATCCATCTATATACTGACAAAGGGGAGTGTGGTCCATATGGCTTTCCCAATCACATTGTCACCCCTCATAAGCTATATTTTTATACAATTGTCTTCAAGATTCAAGGGTTCTGGGTTGTAGTTTGATAGTTTTAGTATTTACTGCTAGCTATTCCAATTCATTAGAACCTAAAAAGGGTTGTCTATATTATGCGTAAGAGTGCACACCAGAGTGACCTCTCAGCTCCTTTTGGAATCTCTCTGCCACTGAAGCTTATTTCATTTCCTTTCACATCCCCCTTTTGGTCAAGAAGATGTTCTCCGTCCCACTATGCCGGGTCTAGATTCCTTCTCAGGAGTCATATTCCACATTGCCAGGGAGATTCACTCCCCTGGGTGTCTGATCCCATGTAGTGGGGAGGGCAGTGATTTTACCTGCCAAGTTGGCTTAGCTAGAGACTTGCCTGTGATTCTAACACCACTAAGTAATGAAATTGGAAATGAAACCCAGGTCGGCCTGACTCTGGACCCTGTGCCATTTCCATTCGTGACACTTTGTCTTTGCTGCTTCCTACTTCCTGGTCCAAACTCAGTCCACTTTTAGGATTTACGTGCCCTTCTAACTTTGTTCCTGCCAAAATAGGCTCTAAGAAGAGATCTGAAATTGACAAAAGAGTGGCATTTTAGAAACTACTTCATTTGCGTTCGAAAGACCTGAGTGGATCAAATGTTGGCTGTGTAATTTCATATCTTTGTGGCTATAGGCAAGTCATTTTTACTGGGCAGGTTATTTTTTCCTTGGGCCTCAGCTTCGTAGCTGCAAAATGCATTGATGGGTTGAGCCCTCTACCATAAGTTTTACCCTTGGGAAGACGGTTGCTGCAAAGGAGAGGCTAGGCCTCCCTGTATTTGTGCCTAAGAGTCTCCTCCTGAATGCCTCTTTGTTGCTCAGATGTGGCCCTCTCTCTCTGGCTAAGCCAACTTGAAAGGTGAAATCACTGCCCTCCCCCCTACGTGGGATCAGACACCCAGGGAAGTGAATCTCCCTGGCAACGTGGAATATGACTCCCAGGGAGGAATGTAGACCTGGCACCGTGGGACGGAGAACATCTTCTTGACCAAAAGGGGGATGTGAAAGGAAATGAAATAAGCTTCAGTGGCAGAGAGATTCCAAAAGGAGCCGAGAGGTCACTCTGGTGGGCACTCTTATGCATACTTTAGACAACCCTTTTTAGGTTCTAAAGAATTGGGGTAGCTGGTGGTGGATACCTGAAACTATCAAACTACAACCCAGAACCCATGAATCTCGAAGACAGTTGTATAAAAATGTAGCTTATGAGGGGTGACAATGGGATTGGGAAAGCCATAAGGACCAAACACCACTTTGTCTAGTTTATGGATGGATGTGTAGAAAAGTAGGGGAGGGAAACAGACAGACAAAGGTACCCAGTGTTCTTTTTTACTTCAATTGCTCTTTTTCACTCTAATTATTATTCTTGTTATTTTTGTGTGTGTGCTAATGAAGGTGTCAGGGATTGATTTAGGTGATGAATGTACAACTATGTAATGGTACTGTAAACAATCGAAAGTACAATTTGTTTTGTATGACTGCGTGGTATGTGAATATATCTCAATAAAATGATGATTTAAAAAAAAAAAAAAAAAAAAGATCTGGATATAAGTTCTGAAAAAAAAAAAAAAAAAAAAAAGAAAGTGGTTTTAAACTGTAAAGTGCAGGTCAGATATAAGGTGGTGTTATCTTAGTGTGAATTTAAGTCAATGCATTGCCTTCTGTAGAATTCTTTACACTTTGGAAGTTTTAATTATATTTATTCTACTTAAATTTACTGGACATTGACTGTATGTGAGGGTTTCTGGAGAATTAAAGGTGTGTACGTCCTGGAGAAAATATTTTGTTTCTTGGAAAAGGAATTCCCAATAGCAAGAACCAGAAGGGATGTACTCTGCCAGAATGGACCCCTAAAGAGAGACTATTCTCTGTGTAGCTAAAATAACAACATAAAGGGACAAAAAACGGTCTCTTTGTTCTTAGGGACAAAGAGAGTTGCTGATATGAAACAAGGTGTCAGATATCTTTGATATGCAGCTTTGGCGTTCAAAAGTTTCAAGCCATCACTTCCCATTTCCATAAATACTCTTGTTAGTCCATTTAACAAAAGGAAGGTTTGTGTTCAGGCTCAGGTACTTCATCTAATTCACAGCCTAACTTCGGTCAATTGATTTATTCCCATTTTTCAGATAAGGAAGAAAATGTTTATAAAGTGCCATGAGCTTTGGGAATGCAAACTTGCTACGATACGGTGTTCTTGAGCCTTCCACACTATTGTGGTGATTCAGTCACGGGATCACTCCTTAAGAGTGATCAGTCCTTAAGAGGACTGAAGGGGAAACACAGTTATTGATATGTAAATAAAACAACCATCAGGAAATGGCCTGAATATTAAAATCATAAGTTGGAAAATGTGAAATTAAATTAAGCCGTTGACTGTTTATCCCTTTCCTTATGGATATACTCCTGGGTATTGCACACAATTTGCAGTTTTCCACTTTGTGAAAAAGCTTAGAAAAAGCTTAGAAACGTCACATGATCCAAATGAGAGTGCTCGCAAGATTTCTGCACGTTCTCCTGTTCCCAGGTTTGTGACTGGGGCTGCGTGTTGCTGGTCAGGCATCAGCTTCACAGGTGTGGATTAACCGTGCCTTAAGTAGAGGATTATGCACTTTGAAGTTTTCTGTTAGAAGGACACTTGCACTGAAGTTCCCTACACATTCATTGCAATGCAGTATCAAGAGGAATAAAAATATGTGTATTTTTCCTCCACTAGGTCATTTAAATTGTTCTTTGTTGTACCTTCCTACAGCTGAAGGTTGTTTTTGTCCCAGTGGTGGGTGGTAAATGAATGGACTCTAACAATTTCGGGATAAAACTTAGCCAGAGTCCTTGAATCTTGGATCAGAACCAGCAGATGCTAGGCAAGAAGTCTCAATTCCCAGCAGCTCCACTATCCAAAACATCTATTTCTGTATTTGGCACAATTCCACTTGTTTTTTTTTCTGTTTAATTGTTCCCATATTTGAAAACACTTTAAAAAATAAAGAAGTCCCCATTCTGTCTCCTCTTTCCACCTTCCCCTAACACATGCATTTGTAATTACCTGGTTTAGTCTGTGTGTTTAATCAGTTTAAATTGAGAATGTTGTGTACATCTGATTTCAATCAGAAGGAGCCATTGAGTATTGGGCAGTTACCACCCTTGTGTCTGCCAAAATGTGCCTCTGCCAAAAAAAGGATAGGACTTGCACCAGGGTATTTCCTAAAGAAGCCACTTGACTCAGATTAGATGTTTAATTTCCTCAAAATGCTGTTTTGGATTTAGGTCTCTGTTCTCTGGTTGGGATTTTCTGATGTAATTTAGGAATATCTCTTATTTGCTGAGCTTGTTCCAGGATCCAGCTGGCGTTGTTCTAAAAGCCTAAACCTCAAGGAAGTAAGCTGCACTCGGGGATCATACCTCACTGCTTTGAAGGATGGGCCAGGCCCATGTTTGCTCACGGCTTTGTGGAACCGTTATACGTGCATTGCAATTGAATTCATTTGCGATAGAAAACTAGAGTTATGGTAATGAGGCCTCTGATTATAGGTACACAACTTTTGAGATATTTCCTAAGTTATATTGAATTAGAAAAACAGTTTGTTCCAGTTCTGATTATTAATTTTAATTCCATTCTCATTTATGACACTGACATATTAACCCTGTGTCCAGATTTCTTCAGCTGTTTTTGCTGAAAACACTTCCCATTTGTCAGAGTTCTAGAGATCATAAGTTGTTTTTGTTTTTTTTTTTCCTCATTTGGCCATGATTTCTGAATGGTATAAAGAAATAGTAATATAGAGCTGGGCTCTGTCTAAAGCCTTTAGACCAGAGTTCTTGCATTTATAGGTTTCCCACACTTGAAATTCTCTAGAAGTCTGCTTATCTGTTAGGAAAGTTAGAATGACAGCTAACAGTTCTTTTGCATATTTTGAACAGTGGCAAAGCCACGTACATTGGGAAGTTGGGCTGACATTCCACTGGGGCTATTTTTGGTAGGTTCCTGAGTCCACCTGAGGCCACACAACCAGTTGAAAACAAAACAAATGTCTGGAACACAGGAGGCAGATTTTAAATATCTGTTTATATCAAGGCATTAACAATTACCATTTTAATTGTGACATAACCACATACTGTCAGCTGGTTGGGTACCAGATTATGGTCAGAAGGTTGTTAACAGGAAAATAAAGAATAAAATGCTTAATGGCCCAAAGCTGAAATCACTTGATATAGCAGGGTCACAGTGGTGATGGTCTTGTCAAAGGTACTACAAATCTTAAAGTTGATTCTGTAAGGTTCCACCTCCTTGAAAGAGTCATTAAAGACACTGGCACATTCATCTCCATCCTTCCCTCCTTCACTAGGACATATCACATACAGGTACTCTTCTGTCTTTACTAGGTGGCATTGCAAATCTGTGTTCTGATTCATGAAGCGTTTTAAAGTTAAATCTTAGAGGGCAACCTCTTTTCTGCTTTTCTCACATCTTGGAAAGCACCAGCTGATACTGGTGGGAGGCTCACTAATGTCAGTTTTGTACTCCTCACTAGCAGATGGGCCTCAGGTTTCTCTACTTTTCCTATTTCCCAGAGTTGCTTTGAGGAGCAAATGAGCAACAAAATATCTGTATCAACTGGAAAGCGTTGTGTACAAATGTAATTATTTCCCAGTTTTAGTATTTCTCATTTCTTGAAGAAAAATTAGGCATAGACTGATTCATTTATTTCACAGATATTTATTGAGCACCTACTGTATACCAGCCACTCCTCTGGATGCTTAAGATAAATCAAGGAAAAAATAGACCAAGAATCCCATCCTACAGGGATCTGAGCTAAAGGCAGATTGTTTTCTGACTGCCCTAGCATTTGGTTGAAAGGTACACTGAGTAACTGATTACAGTGGGGAGAACTAAATGCACAGAGAGGTTGGAGTGCCTTCCTCACTCTCTCTGGTCTATGATGGAGCTAGGAGTAGAATCCTGTGCCGACTACATTATATTCCTTTGGCTTTATTATAGGGTTCTAGTAGTTCCTTTTTGATTCCTGTTAGTATCTAGAAGAAAGAAGTCTCTGCCTGGAGTGATATATTTATATCTGACTTTTGTAGTATTGATAATAGAAAGGAAAAATTTGAGCATAGTAATTGTTAGTATGGGTGGACAGAATTTTAGATGTAAAGATTGCCAAACCTGCAGGGAAGGGCTTTTATAGGAAAAACTGAAAGGAGCTTCACCCAGATGTTAGATTGTTAGATGCTGTAATAGATGTTGGCAGAAAACTTCGGGCATTTATTACACCAATACCTATTATCTTCTGTGTGTTTATGTGTGTGTATACACAGACACTTGGACTTCTGAATCTTACTGTCTGGTTTTTGAAAATAAGTCTGCAGTGCTGCCTTTCATATTTTATCAAACTGTATTAATTTGGGATCTTGCCTTCTCCTGTAGAGCTGCTGGAATTGTGGCCGTAAAGCGAGCGAAACCTGCAGTGGCTGCAACACGGCCCGATACTGTGGCTCATTTTGCCAGCACAAAGACTGGGAGAAGCACCACCACATCTGTGGACAGACCCTGCAGGCCCAGCAGCAGGGGGACACGCCTGCCGTCAGCTCCTCCGTCACGCCCAACAGCGGGGCCGGGAGCCCCATGGACACACCACCAGCAGCCACCCCGAGGTCGACCACCCCAGGGACCCCCTCCACCATAGAGACGACCCCTCGCTAGACATGAACTCAGAACTGTCGGAGGAAAGACAACAGAACCAACACGAAACCAATTCCTCATCCTCAAGCTCAAAGTTGTTTTTTTGTTTGTTTGTTTATAGATGAACTATCATATTTCAGTACTCCAGCAAGAGAAGACGTAA